>NC_081552.1:107064580-107074580 GCF_963082655.1 Stomoxys calcitrans
TATTATTATTATTATTATTATTATTATTATTATTATTATTATTATTATTATTATTATTATTATTATTATTATTATTATTATTATTATTATTATTATTATTATTATTATTATTATTATTATTATTATTATTATTATTATTATTATTATTATTATTATTATTATTATTATTATTATTATTATTATTATTATTATTATTATTATTATTATTATTATTATTATTATTATTATTATTATTATTATTATTATTATTATTATTATTATTATTATTATTATTATTATTATTATTATTATTATTATTATTATTATTATTATTATTATTATTATTATTATTATTATTATTATTATTATTATTATTATTATTATTATTATTATTATTATTATTATTATTATTATTATTATTATTATTATTATTATTATTATTATTATTATTATTATTATTATTATTATTATTATTATTATTATTATTATTATTATTATTATTATTATTATTATTATTATTATTATTATTATTATTATTATTATTATTATTATTATTATTATTATTATTATTATTATTATTATTATTATTATTATTATTATTATTATTATTATTATTATTATTATTATTATTATTATTATTATTATTATTATTATTATTATTATTATTATTATTATTATTATTATTATTATTATTATTATTATTATTATTATTATTATTATTATTATTATTATTATTATTATTATTATTATTATTATTATTATTATTATTATTATTATTATTATTATTATTATTATTATTATTATTATTATTATTATTATTATTATTATTATTATTATTATTATTATTATTATTATTATTATTATTATTATTATTATTATTATTATTATTATTATTATTATTATTATTATTATTATTATTATTATTATTATTATTATTATTATTATTATTATTATTATTATTATTATTATTATTATTATTATTATTATTATTATTATTATTATTATTATTATTATTATTATTATTATTATTATTATTATTATTATTATTATTATTATTATTATTATTATTATTATTATTATTATTATTATTATTATTATTATTATTATTATTATTATTATTATTATTATTATTATTATTATTATTATTATTATTATTATTATTATTATTATTATTATTATTATTATTATTATTATTATTATTATTATTATTATTATTATTATTATTATTATTATTATTATTATTATTATTATTATTATTATTATTATTATTATTATTATTATTATTATTATTATTATTATTATTATTATTATTATTATTATTATTATTATTATTATTATTATTATTATTATTATTATTATTATTATTATTATTATTATTATTATTATTATTATTATTATTATTATTATTATTATTATTATTATTATTATTATTATTATTATTATTATTATTATTATTATTATTATTATTATTATTATTATTATTATTATTATTATTATTATTATTATTATTATTATTATTATTATTATTATTATTATTATTATTATTATTATTATATTATTATTATTATTATTATTATTATTATTATTATTATTATTATTATTATTATTATTATTATTATTATTATTATTATTATTATTATTATTATTATTATTATTATTATTATTATTATTATTATTATTATTATTATTATTATTATTATTATTATTATTATTATTATTATTATTATTATTATTATTATTATTATTATTATTATTATTATTATTATTATTATTATTATTATTATTATTATTATTATTATTATTATTATTATTATTATTATTATTATTATTATTATTATTATTATTATTATTATTATTATTATTATTATTATTATTATTATTATTATTATTATTATTATTATTATTATTATTATTATTATTATTATTATTATTATTATTATTATTATTATTATTATTATTATTATTATTATTATTATTATTATTATTATTATTATTATTATTATTATTATTATTATTATTATTATTATTATTATTATTATTATTATTATTATTATTATTATTATTATTATTATTATTATTATTATTATTATTATTATTATTATTATTATTATTATTATTATTATTATTATTATTATTATTATTATTATTATTATTATTATTATTATTATTATTATTATTATTATTATTATTATTATTATTATTATTATTATTATTATTATTATTATTATTATTATTATTATTATTATTATTATTATTATTATTATTATTATTATTATTATTATTATTATTATTATTATTATTATTATTATTATTATTATTATTATTATTATTATTATTATTATTATTATTATTATTATTATTATTATTATTATTATTATTATTATTATTATTATTATTATTATTATTATTATTATTATTATTATTATTATTATTATTATTATTATTATTATTATTATTATTATTATTATTATTATTATTATTATTATTATTATTATTATTATTATTATTATTATTATTATTATTATTATTATTATTATTATTATTATTATTATTATTATTATTATTATTATTATTATTATTATTATTATTATTATTATTATTATTATTATTATTATTATTATTATTATTATTATTATTATTATTATTATTATTATTATTATTATTATTATTATTATTATTATTATTATTATTATTATTATTATTATTATTATTATTATTATTATTATTATTATTATTATTATTATTATTATTATTATTATTATTATTATTATTATTATTATTATTATTATTATTATTATTATTATTATTATTATTATTATTATTATTATTATTATTATTATTATTATTATTATTATTATTATTATTATTATTATTATTATTATTATTATTATTATTATTATTATTATTATTATTATTATTATTATTATTATTATTATTATTATTATTATTATTATTATTATTATTATTATTATTATTATTATTATTATTATTATTATTATTATTATTATTATTATTATTATTATTATTATTATTATTATTATTATTATTATTATTATTATTATTATTATTATTATTATTATTATTATTATTATTATTATTATTATTATTATTATTATTATTATTATTATTATTATTATTATTATTATTATTATTATTATTATTATTATTATTATTATTATTATTATTATTATTATTATTATTATTATTATTATTATTATTATTATTATTATTATTATTATTATTATTATTATTATTATTATTATTATTATTATTATTATTATTATTATTATTATTATTATTATTATTATTATTATTATTATTATTATTATTATTATTATTATTATTATTATTATTATTATTATTATTATTATTATTATTATTATTATTATTATTATTATTATTATTATTATTATTATTATTATTATTATTATTATTATTATTATTATTATTATTATTATTATTATTATTATTATTATTATTATTATTATTATTATTATTATTATTATTATTATTATTATTATTATTATTATTATTATTATTATTATTATTATTATTATTATTATTATTATTATTATTATTATTATTATTATTATTATTATTATTATTATTATTATTATTATTATTATTATTATTATTATTATTATTATTATTATTATTATTATTATTATTATTATTATTATTATTATTATTATTATTATTATTATTATTATTATTATTATTATTATTATTATTATTATTATTATTATTATTATTATTATTATTATTATTATTATTATTATTATTATTATTATTATTATTATTATTATTATTATTATTATTATTATTATTATTATTATTATTATTATTATTATTATTATTATTATTATTATTATTATTATTATTATTATTATTATTATTATTATTATTATTATTATTATTATTATTATTATTATTATTATTATTATTATTATTATTATTATTATTATTATTATTATTATTATTATTATTATTATTATTATTATTATTATTATTATTATTATTATTATTATTATTATTATTATTATTATTATTATTATTATTATTATTATTATTATTATTATTATTATTATTATTAT
This sequence comes from Stomoxys calcitrans, assembly GCF_963082655.1. Classification (NCBI taxonomy): domain Eukaryota; kingdom Metazoa; phylum Arthropoda; class Insecta; order Diptera; family Muscidae; genus Stomoxys; species Stomoxys calcitrans. Next base: position 107,068,654 of record NC_081552.1, read on the forward strand.
TATTATTATTATTATTATTATTATTATTATTATTATTATTATTATTATTATTATTATTATTATTATTATTATTATTATTATTATTATTATTATTATTATTATTATTATTATTATTATTATTATTATTATTATTATTATTATTATTATTATTATTATTATTATTATTATTATTATTATTATTATTATTATTATTATTATTATTATTATTATTATTATTATTATTATTATTATTATTATTATTATTATTATTATTATTATTATTATTATTATTATTATTATTATTATTATTATTATTATTATTATTATTATTATTATTATTATTATTATTATTATTATTATTATTATTATTATTATTATTATTATTATTATTATTATTATTATTATTATTATTATTATTATTATTATTATTATTATTATTATTATTATTATTATTATTATTATTATTATTATTATTATTATTATTATTATTATTATTATTATTATTATTATTATTATTATTATTATTATTATTATTATTATTATTATTATTATTATTATTATTATTATTATTATTATTATTATTATTATTATTATTATTATTATTATTATTATTATTATTATTATTATTATTATTATTATTATTATTATTATTATTATTATTATTATTATTATTATTATTATTATTATTATTATTATTATTATTATTATTATTATTATTATTATTATTATTATTATTATTATTATTATTATTATTATTATTATTATTATTATTATTATTATTATTATTATTATTATTATTATTATGGTAGGGCCGAGCTCAGGCTACTATCGGGGTCAGCAGGTGGCGGATGGCTGAACGACCTAAAGGTTAGCTGTGAAAAATAAGCAGCCCCCGACCACGAGCGGTGAAGACCGAGGACATGCTACAAAAAGGCATTTATAGCCAACGACGTCTTCGCGACATGGCGAGTGGATGCCGCCAGTTGACTAAGTATCCACCCACAGGGGTGCTCTACAGATAGATGCAGTCTGGGGAGTGATGCCCCCGTGGATTCCCCAATCAAGGGGACTTTGACCCTGGCGCGTACACTGGAACATGATTTTGATAACCGATTTGGATTGATGCTACGAGCTGACGGCTGTGGTATTCTGTTACCTGAGTAGGAGGGAGTGACATCCCTCTCGAAATGGCTTTCAGGCTAATGCCACCGCTGCCTCCGTCCCGTTAAACCCCTGGCAGGCCTTAGGGAACGATCTGTGCCTCGTAACCATTAAGTTGGTAATGTAGGTTCTGTTGATACGATATCCAGATTAATGCCCGACCTGGCTCTGAACGCAAGCACTCATAAGGTCTTGCGTCAACCCTCGCGAGGACCTCACTGCTTGCAAAGGGACCCTCGGGGTCATCGCTCTGCGAAAGGGCGACTACATTATCGGACACAGACAACGGCTCTAAGTGGGGACCCGATTAAAATGGAAACACCCATTAACATAGCAGCAGAGGAGATGGAATCGATCTTTGGAAGAAGATCGAAAGTACATCGATCACCGGTAAATTCTCCACTAGCCTCCGGGCCCAGTGTCGAGAAAGAGAAGGAGGTAAGAAGTATAGCGTTAGACTGTACCCCAGCGGAGAACAACGCGGAGACATGCGAGAACAGCACCAGTTCTCCTAGACAAGAGTTCATCTTGAAGATGCGACTTTCGGAGGAGGAGGCGCTTGAAAAGTGCAAGAAAGTCCTTCGCCATATGCGACTAGCTATAGGAAGGCAGAAGAACATTAGCAGGGATGTCCAAAATGGTGTGTCTGAGATAGAGGAAATCTTGGACATTATTGGGAGCTACCGCAAAAACTGGAAGGCCGCGGAGAAGCAGAAACAGCAAAGCAGGCCAATAATAGCGGAGACTCCCACGACATCAACCAACATGTCGACGCCTTCTACGGCGCAAAACAAGAGGAGCGCGCCGAGTCCAGTCGAAGAAAATCCTGGCAAAAAGAAGAAGGATAAAGCTGTAGAGGTGAAACCACCGGCGAAAACAGCCGGAAAGAGGAAGCCCGACAAAGAGGCTGAGAAGAAGAAGCCCGAAGAAGAGGCAAGAACGTCAAGGAGGAACCCGCAGCGAAAACCGCGCGCTCGGAGACCACGGAAACCCAGGCAGCGACCAGAGGCCGTGTTAATCAAGCCGAAGGAGGGGCATAGTTACGCGGACGTGCTCAGGGACCTCAGGCGAAACGCGAAACCGGAGGAAGCCGAGGTCGCCATCCGCTCCGTCCAGAAAACGAGAACGGGTGCAGTTCTTCTCGTGATGGGCAGAGGAGGAAACAAGGAGGTGTTCTGCGAGTCCCTCAAAGGCGTCCTTAAGGAGGCTGCAGTCGTGCAGGACATGAAACCGAAGGCGACAATTGAGATCCGTGACTTGGACTCCCTCTCGACCGCCGACGAGATCACTGAAGCAGTGATCAAGGCAACGGGAACGACAGCTGGAGAAGTGACTGTGCAGCTGACAGCACTTAATTCGAAGGAGCAGAGGAGGGCCTTCGTTTCTCTGCCAACTAGCTGCGTCAATATTTTGTTGAAGACCAGCAGGCTCCTGATAGGAATGACGAATTGTCGGCTAAACTATCGGGATGAAAGAAAGCGCTGCTTCAGATGTTTTGGAGCCGGCCACCTACAGTGGGAGTGCAAGGGACCCGACAGGAAAGGAATGGGACTATGCATTAGATGCGGCGAGAGTGGGCACAAGATGAAGGAGTGCCATAACCCTCGGAAATGCTGTATTTGCTCGCAGAGGGGAAAAGGCCCGACGGATCATCTTCCTGGGTCAGAGAGATGTAAAGGAGGCAAACAGCAGGCATGCTGAGAATACTGCAGGCCAACATGCACAGGTGTAAAGTCGCACATGATCTCCTATCACAGATAGTCGCAGAACAACGTGCTGACATCGTGATTATAAGCGAGCAATATGGAAGGAGAGATCAAGGGTCCTGGCTGGAGGATCCCACAAAAACAGCTGCTATCTGGATCCCATACCGCAATGGCATCTCACCAGTAAAGAGCGGAAGTGGAGACGGTTACGTCTGGGTGCAGTTAAACCACTTTACGCTGTTTAGCTGCTACCTCACTCCTAGTGACAGCATCGACGCCTACGAGGCAAAACTCGATGAGATCGAGGACACAATGCGTGGATTAGACGGCCATCACGTAGTAGCTGGCGATTTCAACTCTCGAGCGGTGGAATGGGGCATGCCAACAACCAACCCAAGAGGGAGACGAGTTCTAGACATGGCCGCAAGAACCGGTTTACTCGTTGTAAACACTGGAGACGTGCCAACCTTTAGGCGACCCGGCTGCGAAGGCACTATACCGGACATCACCCTTGCGTCCGAGGAAATCATCGGAAAAATAACAGAGTGGAGCGTACTGGAAACTTACACGGCAAGCGATCACCAGTACATTATGTTCTCCTTCAATACTGGAGGGAACACAGTTAACGAGGAAAGGAGCACCAGTACACGAAAGTGGAACGTGAGCAAGCTCGACTCCTCAAAACTCCTGGCGGAAATCGACCGGCAAGCCGTGTGGTCAGAGCTGGATGAACTAGACGTTCCGTCGACAGTGGAACGGGTGATGGAAATCATAGAGTACGGATGTAAGAAATCCATGCCAAAACTCAAAAGGCCGAGGCGAAATAAAACCGCAGTGCACTGGTGGAATGATGCCATAGCTGAGAAACGAAGCAACTGCATCAAACTAAGACGCAGATACACGAGAGCTCGTCGCAGGGGCACGGCTGAGACAGAACACGCTCTTTACAAGGAGGCAAAAAAGATACTCGCTGCCGAAATAGAAAGGAGCAAGAAAGAAAAGTGGGAGGAACTAAGAGAAGATATTAACCGAAATCCTTGGGGCCTCGGATACAAAATTGTGATGGAGAAGCTCGGCACACGGAGCCCAACATCGGTGATGGACGGGAGAACAATGGAGAATATAGTCCATACACTCTTTCCCCGACACGACCGTATAGAAGACGAAGTTAATGAAGAGCCAACGGAAAACATAAACCCGTTCACGATAGAGGAGCTAAAGAATGCAGCCCGCAGCCTCCAGAGCAGAAAAGCCCCCGGCCCCGACGGAATACCGTCTGAGGTAATCAGGCTGATAGCCGAGAATAGACCCGAATTTCTTCTTGAAATGTTTAATCGGTGTCTAATGGCAGGTGTTTTTCCGGAAGTATGGAAGCGACAAAAGCTGGTGCTCATAAGCAAAGGCAAAGGTGATCCAATATCCCCATCCACATACAGACCACTATGTATGCTGGATACGGCCGGCAAGCTTTTGGAGAGACTACTGAAGCCACGGCTCCAGGACGCCATCATCGAGGGAGGTGGACTCTCAATGAGACAACATGGCTTCCGGGCAGGAACGTCCACGATCGGAGCCCTCAGAGATGTGGTGGAGATAGTAGAGGTGGCTAGGCAAAGGAACCACTACTCCAGGCCAATTGTCCTCTTGGCCACACTGGATGTGAAGAACGCTTTCAACAGCCTTAGATGGTCTGACGTCCTCAAATCGCTCAGAGAGGACTTTAATATCCCGGCGTACCTGATGAGAATAATGAGAAGTTACTTGAGTGACAGGGTACTCACCTATAATTCTCAAGATGGAACGAGTGAATATGAGGTCACATCAGGAGCGGCGCAGGGCTCCATACTCGGACCGGACCTCTGGAATGCCAGTTATGATGGAATACTGCGAATGGAAATGCCAGACGGAACCTTTCTAGTAGGATATGCTGATGACATTGCTGCAGTCATCACGGCAAGAGACACGGAAGGCGCTGAGCGCAAATTACGGCAGGTGATGCTAAGGGCAAGGGACTGGCTAGATTCCCATGGCCTACAACTTGCGATGCAGAAAACGGAACTACTTCTCCTAACGAGAAAAAATATCCCAGTGGAAGTGGATATGCGTATAGACGATATACTGGTGAAGACCAAGAGATCGATCAAATATCTAGGAATCCGACTAGATACAAAGCTGACCTACGCAGAGCAAATACGGCACGCGACAACAAAAGCCACAAAGATAACGGCGCAACTTAGTCGACTGATGGCAAACATAGGTGGGCCTCTCCCAAGCAGGCGCAGACTCTTAATGGAGACATGCAATAGCATCCTCCTCTATGGAAGCGAAATATGGGGCCAGACACTGCAGACGGCATACCGAGCGAAATCCCTGCTCTCGGTACAGAGGACGGCGGCACTTAGAGTCATATCATCCTACCGGACAGTGTCGGAGCCCGCAGCCCTTGTAATAGCCGGAATGGTTCCGATAGACCTGCAGGCCATGCAGCGCGCCAGGCTCTACACCGAGAGGTCCAACACTCAAAGAATACAGGACGGGGCCCAAATGGATCATACACAGGCCATACGAGAGGAGACTACCGAGAGATGGCAACAAAGGTGGACTAGCGAAAATCGGGCCAGATGGACGCGACGATTAATACCCGATGTACGGATATGGAAAGAAAGGAAGCACGGCGACGTCAACTATTACGTCACACAGATGTTAACAGGACATGGTTACTTCCGGAAATACCTGCATAAAATGGGCAAATGCTCCTCAAGCAAGTGTATTTATGAGGAGGTTGAAGTTGAAGACGATGTGGAGCACACTTTTTTCCACTGCGAGCGCTGGGTTGAAAGACGCAGCGAGTTGGAAGCAGCGATTGGCGACGTTACGCCTGAGACAATAGTCCAAAAAATGCTGGAGGACGAGGGAAAGTGGGAGGCGGTGAAGAGATATGCCGAACAAGTACTGCGCAGGAAGAAAGCTGACCTGGACGCAGCGGCGTAGAGTATAAATGCGGAGGTCTGGACGCAGACACAATGAAGACGAAATGGATAATCACCAGATATGGGGTCCACCTCGAAGTAATGCGAAAGC
>NC_081552.1:107077080-107084580 GCF_963082655.1 Stomoxys calcitrans
TATTATTATTATTATTATTATTATTATTATTATTATTATTATTATTATTATTATTATTATTATTATTATTATTATTATTATTATTATTATTATTATTATTATTATTATTATTATTATTATTATTATTATTATTATTATTATTATTATTATTATTATTATTATTATTATTATTATTATTATTATTATTATTATTATTATTATTATTATTATTATTATTATTATTATTATTATTATTATTATTATTATTATTATTATTATTATTATTATTATTATTATTATTATTATTATTATTATTATTATTATTATTATTATTATTATTATTATTATTATTATTATTATTATTATTATTATTATTATTATTATTATTATTATTATTATTATTATTATTATTATTATTATTATTATTATTATTATTATTATTATTATTATTATTATTATTATTATTATTATTATTATTATTATTATTATTATTATTATTATTATTATTATTATTATTATTATTATTATTATTATTATTATTATTATTATTATTATTATTATTATTATTATTATTATTATTATTATTATTATTATTATTATTATTATTATTATTATTATTATTATTATTATTATTATTATTATTATTATTATTATTATTATTATTATTATTATTATTATTATTATTATTATTATTATTATTATTATTATTATTATTATTATTATTATTATTATTATTATTATTATTATTATTATTATTATTATTATTATTATTATTATTATTATTATTATTATTATTATTATTATTATTATTATTATTATTATTATTATTATTATTATTATTATTATTATTATTATTATTATTATTATTATTATTATTATTATTATTATTATTATTATTATTATTATTATTATTATTATTATTATTATTATTATTATTATTATTATTATTATTATTATTATTATTATTATTATTATTATTATTATTATTATTATTATTATTATTATTATTATTATTATTATTATTATTATTATTATTATTATTATTATTATTATTATTATTATTATTATTATTATTATTATTATTATTATTATTATTATTATTATTATTATTATTATTATTATTATTATTATTATTATTATTATTATTATTATTATTATTATTATTATTATTATTATTATTATTATTATTATTATTATTATTATTATTATTATTATTATTATTATTATTATTATTATTATTATTATTATTATTATTATTATTATTATTATTATTATTATTATTATTATTATTATTATTATTATTATTATTATTATTATTATTATTATTATTATTATTATTATTATTATTATTATTATTATTATTATTATTATTATTATTATTATTATTATTATTATTATTATTATTATTATTATTATTATTATTATTATTATTATTATTATTATTATTATTATTATTATTATTATTATTATTATTATTATTATTATTATTATTATTATTATTATTATTATTATTATTATTATTATTATTATTATTATTATTATTATTATTATTATTATTATTATTATTATTATTATTATTATTATTATTATTATTATTATTATTATTATTATTATTATTATTATTATTATTATTATTATTATTATTATTATTATTATTATTATTATTATTATTATTATTATTATTATTATTATTATTATTATTATTATTATTATTATTATTATTATTATTATTATTATTATTATTATTATTATTATTATTATTATTATTATTATTATTATTATTATTATTATTATTATTATTATTATTATTATTATTATTATTATTATTATTATTATTATTATTATTATTATTATTATTATTATTATTATTATTATTATTATTATTATTATTATTATTATTATTATTATTATTATTATTATTATTATTATTATTATTATTATTATTATTATTATTATTATTATTATTATTATTATTATTATTATTATTATTATTATTATTATTATTATTATTATTATTATTATTATTATTATTATTATTATTATTATTATTATTATTATTATTATTATTATTATTATTATTATTATTATTATTATTATTATTATTATTATTATTATTATTATTATTATTATTATTATTATTATTATTATTATTATTATTATTATTATTATTATTATTATTATTATTATTATTATTATTATTATTATTATTATTATTATTATTATTATTATTATTATTATTATTATTATTATTATTATTATTATTATTATTATTATTATTATTATTATTATTATTATTATTATTATTATTATTATTATTATTATTATTATTATTATTATTATTATTATTATTATTATTATTATTATTATTATTATTATTATTATTATTATTATTATTATTATTATTATTATTATTATTATTATTATTATTATTATTATTATTATTATTATTATTATTATTATTATTATTATTATTATTATTATTATTATTATTATTATTATTAGCAGCCCCCGACCACGAGCGGTGAAGACCGAGGCCATGCTACAAAAAGGCATTTATAGCCAACGACGTCTTCGCGACATGGCGAATGGATGCCGCCAGTTGACTAAGTATCCACCCACAGGGGTGCTCTACAGATAGATGCAGTCTGGGGAGTGATGCCCCCGTGGATTCCCCAATCAAGGGGACTTTGACCCTGGCGCGTACACTGGAACATGATTTTGATAACCGATTTGGATTGATGCTACGAGCTGACGGCTGTGGTATTCTGTTACCTGAGTAGGAGGGAGTGACATCCCTCTCGAAATGGCTTTCAGGCTAATGCCACCGCTGCCTCCGTCCCGTTAAACCCCTGGCAGGCCTTAGGGAACGATCTGTGCCTCGTAACCATTAAGTTGGTAATGTAGGTTCTGTTGATACGATATCCAGATTAATGCCCGACCTGGCTCTGAACGCAAGCACTCATAAGGTCTTGCGTCAACCCTCGCGAGGACCTCACTGCTTGCAAAGGGACCCTCGGGGTCATCGCTCTGCGAAAGGGCGACTACATTATCGGACACAGACAACGGCTCTAAGTGGGGACCCGATTAAAATGGAAACACCCATTAACATAGCAGCAGAGGAGATGGAATCGATCTTTGGAAGAAGATCGAAAGTACATCGATCACCGGTAAATTCTCCACTAGCCTCCGGGCCCAGTGTCGAGAAAGAGAAGGAGGTAAGAAGTATAGCGTTAGACTGTACCCCAGCGGAGACATGCGAGAACAGCACCAGTTCTCCTAGACAAGAGTTCATCTTGAAGATGCGACTTTCGGAGGAGGAGGCGCTTGAAAAGTGCAAGAAAGTCCTTCGCCATATGCGACTAGCTATAGGAAGGCAGAAGAACATTAGCAGGGATGTCCAAAATGGTGTGTCTGAGATAGAGGAAATCTTGGACATTATTGGGAGCTACCGCAAAAACTGGAAGGCCGCGGAGAAGCAGAAACAGCAAAGCAGGCCAATAATAGCGGAGACTCCCACGACATCAACCAACATGTCGACGCCTTCTACGGCGCAAAACAAGAGGAGCGCGCCGAGTCCAGTCGAAGAAAATCCTGGCAAAAAGAAGAAGGATAAAGCTGTAGAGGTGAAACCACCGGCGAAAACAGCCGGAAAGAGGAAGCCCGACAAAGAGGCTGAGAAGAAGAAGCCCGAAGAAGAGGCAAGAACGTCAAGGAGGAACCCGCAGCGAAAACCGCGCGCTCGGAGACCACGGAAACCCAGGCAGCGACCAGAGGCCGTGTTAATCAAGCCGAAGGAGGGGCATAGTTACGCGGACGTGCTCAGGGACCTCAGGCGAAACGCGAAACCGGAGGAAGCCGAGGTCGCCATCCGCTCCGTCCAGAAAACGAGAACGGGTGCAGTTCTTCTCGTGATGGGCAGAGGAGGAAACAAGGAGGTGTTCTGCGAGTCCCTCAAAGGCGTCCTTAAGGAGGCTGCAGTCGTGCAGGACATGAAACCGAAGGCGACAATTGAGATCCGTGACTTGGACTCCCTCTCGACCGCCGACGAGATCACTGAAGCAGTGATCAAGGCAACGGGAACGACAGCTGGAGAAGTGACTGTGCAGCTGACAGCACTTAATTCGAAGGAGCAGAGGAGGGCCTTCGTTTCTCTGCCAACTAGCTGCGTCAATATTTTGTTGAAGACCAGCAGGCTCCTGATAGGAATGACGAATTGTCGGCTAAACTATCGGGATGAAAGAAAGCGCTGCTTCAGATGTTTTGGAGCCGGCCACCTACAGTGGGAGTGCAAGGGACCCGACAGGAAAGGAATGGGACTATGCATTAGATGCGGCGAGAGTGGGCACAAGATGAAGGAGTGCCATAACCCTCGGAAATGCTGTATTTGCTCGCAGAGGGGAAAAGGCCCGACGGATCATCTTCCTGGGTCAGAGAGATGTAAAGGAGGCAAACAGCAGGCATGCTGAGAATACTGCAGGCCAACATGCACAGGTGTAAAGTCGCACATGATCTCCTATCACAGATAGTCGCAGAACAACGTGCTGACATCGTGATTATAAGCGAGCAATATGGAAGGAGAGATCAAGGGTCCTGGCTGGAGGATCCCACAAAAACAGCTGCTATCTGGATCCCATACCGCAATGGCATCTCACCAGTAAAGAGCGGAAGTGGAGACGGTTACGTCTGGGTGCAGTTAAACCACTTTACGCTGTTTAGCTGCTACCTCACTCCTAGTGACAGCATCGACGCCTACGAGGCAAAACTCGATGAGATCGAGGACACAATGCGTGGATTAGACGGCCATCACGTAGTAGCTGGCGATTTCAACTCTCGAGCGGTGGAATGGGGCATGCCAACAACCAACCCAAGAGGGAGACGAGTTCTAGACATGGCCGCAAGAACCGGTTTACTCGTTGTAAACACTGGAGACGTGCCAACCTTTAGGCGACCCGGCTGCGAAGGCACTATACCGGACATCACCCTTGCGTCCGAGGAAATCATCGGAAAAATAACAGAGTGGAGCGTACTGGAAACTTACACGGCAAGCGATCACCAGTACATTATGTTCTCCTTCAATACTGGAGGGAACACAGTTAACGAGGAAAGGAGCACCAGTACACGAAAGTGGAACGTGAGCAAGCTCGACTCCTCAAAACTCCTGGCGGAAATCGACCGGCAAGCCGTGTGGTCAGAGCTGGATGAACTAGACGTTCCGTCGACAGTGGAACGGGTGATGGAAATCATAGAGTACGGATGTAAGAAATCCATGCCAAAACTCAAAAGGCCGAGGCGAAATAAAACCGCAGTGCACTGGTGGAATGATGCCATAGCTGAGAAACGAAGCAACTGCATCAAACTAAGACGCAGATACACGAGAGCTCGTCGCAGGGGCACGGCTGAGACAGAACACGCTCTTTACAAGGAGGCAAAAAAGATACTCGCTGCCGAAATAGAAAGGAGCAAGAAAGAAAAGTGGGAGGAACTAAGAGAAGATATTAACCGAAATCCTTGGGGCCTCGGATACAAAATTGTGATGGAGAAGCTCGGCACACGGAGCCCAACATCGGTGATGGACGGGAGAACAATGGAGAATATAGTCCATACACTCTTTCCCCGACACGACCGTATAGAAGACGAAGTTAATGAAGAGCCAACGGAAAACATAAACCCGTTCACGATAGAGGAGCTAAAGAATGCAGCCCGCAGCCTCCAGAGCAGAAAAGCCCCCGGCCCCGACGGAATACCGTCTGAGGTAATCAGGCTGATAGCCGAGAATAGACCCGAATTTCTTCTTGAAATGTTTAATCGGTGTCTAATGGCAGGTGTTTTTCCGGAAGTATGGAAGCGACAAAAGCTGGTGCTCATAAGCAAAGGCAAAGGTGATCCAATATCCCCATCCACATACAGACCACTATGTATGCTGGATACGGCCGGCAAGCTTTTGGAGAGACTACTGAAGCCACGGCTCCAGGACGCCATCATCGAGGGAGGTGGACTCTCAATGAGACAACATGGCTTCCGGGCAGGAACGTCCACGATCGGAGCCCTCAGAGATGTGGTGGAGATAGTAGAGGTGGCTAGGCAAAGGAACCACTACTCCAGGCCAATTGTCCTCTTGGCCACACTGGATGTGAAGAACGCTTTCAACAGCCTTAGATGGTCTGACGTCCTCAAATCGCTCAGAGAGGACTTTAATATCCCGGCGTACCTGATGAGAATAATGAGAAGTTACTTGAGTGACAGGGTACTCACCTATAATTCTCAAGATGGAACGAGTGAATATGAGGTCACATCAGGAGCGGCGCAGGGCTCCATACTCGGACCGGACCTCTGGAATGCCAGTTATGATGGAATACTGCGAATGGAAATGCCAGACGGAACCTTTCTAGTAGGATATGCTGATGACATTGCTGCAGTCATCACGGCAAGAGACACGGAAGGCGCTGAGCGCAAATTACGGCAGGTGATGCTAAGGGCAAGGGACTGGCTAGATTCCCATGGCCTACAACTTGCGATGCAGAAAACGGAACTACTTCTCCTAACGAGAAAAAATATCCCAGTGGAAGTGGATATGCGTATAGACGATATACTGGTGAAGACCAAGAGATCGATCAAATATCTAGGAATCCGACTAGATACAAAGCTGACCTACGCAGAGCAAATACGGCACGCGACAACAAAAGCCACAAAGATAACGGCGCAACTTAGTCGACTGATGGCAAACATAGGTGGGCCTCTCCCAAGCAGGCGCAGACTCTTAATGGAGACATGCAATAGCATCCTCCTCTATGGAAGCGAAATATGGGGCCAGACACTGCAGACGGCATACCGAGCGAAATCCCTGCTCTCGGTACAGAGGACGGCGGCACTTAGAGTCATATCATCCTACCGGACAGTGTCGGAGCCCGCAGCCCTTGTAATAGCCGGAATGGTTCCGATAGACCTGCAGGCCATGCAGCGCGCCAGGCTCTACACCGAGAGGTCCAACACTCAAAGAATACAGGACGGGGCCCAAATGGATCATACACAGGCCATACGAGAGGAGACTACCGAGAGATGGCAACAAAGGTGGACTAGCGAAAATCGGGCCAGATGGACGCGACGATTAATACCCGATGTACGGATATGGAAAGAAAGGAAGCACGGCGACGTCAACTATTACGTCACACAGATGTTAACAGGACATGGTTACTTCCGGAAATACCTGCATAAAATGGGCAAATGCTCCTCAAGCAAGTGTATTTATGAGGAGGTTGAAGTTGAAGACGATGTGGAGCACACTTTTTTCCACTGCGAGCGCTGGGTTGAAAGACGCAGCGAGTTGGAAGCAGCGATTGGCGACGTTACGCCTGAGACAATAGTCCAAAAAATGCTGGAGGACGAGGGAAAGTGGGAGGCGGTGAAGAGATATGCCGAACAAGTACTGCGCAGGAAGAAAGCTGACCTGGACGCAGCGGCGTAGAGTATAAATGCGGAGGTCTGGACGCAGACACAATGAAGACGAAATGGATAATCACCAGA
>NC_081552.1:107087080-107094580 GCF_963082655.1 Stomoxys calcitrans
ATTATTATTATTATTATTATTATTATTATTATTATTATTATTATTATTATTATTATTATTATTATTATTATTATTATTATTATTATTATTATTATTATTATTATTATTATTATTATTATTATTATTATTATTATTATTATTATTATTATTATTATTATTATTATTATTATTATTATTATTATTATTATTATTATTATTATTATTATTATTATTATTATTATTATTATTATTATTATTATTATTATTATTATTATTATTATTATTATTATTATTATTATTATTATTATTATTATTATTATTATTATTATTATTATTATTATTATTATTATTATTATTATTATTATTATTATTATTATTATTATTATTATTATTATTATTATTATTATTATTATTATTATTATTATTATTATTATTATTATTATTATTATTATTATTATTATTATTATTATTATTATTATTATTATTATTATTATTATTATTATTATTATTATTATTATTATTATTATTATTATTATTATTATTATTATTATTATTATTATTATTATTATTATTATTATTATTATTATTATTATTATTATTATTATTATTATTATTATTATTATTATTATTATTATTATTATTATTATTATTATTATTATTATTATTATTATTATTATTATTATTATTATTATTATTATTATTATTATTATTATTATTATTATTATTATTATTATTATTATTATTATTATTATTATTATTATTATTATTATTATTATTATTATTATTATTATTATTATTATTATTATTATTATTATTATTATTATTATTATTATTATTATTATTATTATTATTATTATTATTATTATTATTATTATTATTATTATTATTATTATTATTATTATTATTATTATTATTATTATTATTATTATTATTATTATTATTATTATTATTATTATTATTATTATTATTATTATTATTATTATTATTATTATTATTATTATTATTATTATTATTATTATTATTATTATTATTATTATTATTATTATTATTATTATTATTATTATTATTATTATTATTATTATTATTATTATTATTATTATTATTATTATTATTATTATTATTATTATTATTATTATTATTATTATTATTATTATTATTATTATTATTATTATTATTATTATTATTATTATTATTATTATTATTATTATTATTATTATTATTATTATTATTATTATTATTATTATTATTATTATTATTATTATTATTATTATTATTATTATTATTATTATTATTATTATTATTATTATTATTATTATTATTATTATTATTATTATTATTATTATTATTATTATTATTATTATTATTATTATTATTATTATTATTATTATTATTATTATTATTATTATTATTATTATTATTATTATTATTATTATTATTATTATTATTATTATTATTATTATTATTATTATTATTATTATTATTATTATTATTATTATTATTATTATTATTATTATTATTATTATTATTATTATTATTATTATTATTATTATTATTATTATTATTATTATTATTATTATTATTATTATTATTATTATTATTATTATTATTATTATTATTATTATTATTATTATTATTATTATTATTATTATTATTATTATTATTATTATTATTATTATTATTATTATTATTATTATTATTATTATTATTATTATTATTATTATTATTATTATTATTATTATTATTATTATTATTATTATTATTATTATTATTATTATTATTATTATTATTATTATTATTATTATTATTATTATTATTATTATTATTATTATTATTATTATTATTATTATTATTATTATTATTATTATTATTATTATTATTATTATTATTATTATTATTATTATTATTATTATTATTATTATTATTATTATTATTATTATTATTATTATTATTATTATTATTATTATTATTATTATTATTATTATTATTATTATTATTATTATTATTATTATTATTATTATTATTATTATTATTATTATTATTATTATTATTATTATTATTATTATTATTATTATTATTATTATTATTATTATTATTATTATTATTATTATTATTATTATTATTATTATTATTATTATTATTATTATTATTATTATTATTATTATTATTATTATTATTATTATTATTATTATTATTATTATTATTATTATTATTATTATTATTATTATTATTATTATTATTATTATTATTATTATTATTATTATTATTATTATTATTATTATTATTATTATTATTATTATTATTATTATTATTATTATTATTATTATTATTATTATTATTATTATTATTATTATTATTATTATTATTATTATTATTATTATTATTATTATTATTATTATGGTAGGGCCGAGCTCAGGCTACTATCGGGGTCAGCAGGTGGCGGATGGCTGAACGACCTAAAGGTTAGCTGTGAAAAATAAGCAGCCCCCGACCACGAGCGGTGAAGACCGAGGACATGCTACAAAAAGGCATTTATAGCCAACGACGTCTTCGCGACATGGCGAGTGGATGCCGCCAGTTGACTAAGTATCCACCCACAGGGGTGCTCTACAGATAGATGCAGTCTGGGGAGTGATGCCCCCGTGGATTCCCCAATCAAGGGGACTTTGACCCTGGCGCGTACACTGGAACATGATTTTGATAACCGATTTGGATTGATGCTACGAGCTGACGGCTGTGGTATTCTGTTACCTGAGTAGGAGGGAGTGACATCCCTCTCGAAATGGCTTTCAGGCTAATGCCACCGCTGCCTCCGTCCCGTTAAACCCCTGGCAGGCCTTAGGGAACGATCTGTGCCTCGTAACCATTAAGTTGGTAATGTAGGTTCTGTTGATACGATATCCAGATTAATGCCCGACCTGGCTCTGAACGCAAGCACTCATAAGGTCTTGCGTCAACCCTCGCGAGGACCTCACTGCTTGCAAAGGGACCCTCGGGGTCATCGCTCTGCGAAAGGGCGACTACATTATCGGACACAGACAACGGCTCTAAGTGGGGACCCGATTAAAATGGAAACACCCATTAACATAGCAGCAGAGGAGATGGAATCGATCTTTGGAAGAAGATCGAAAGTACATCGATCACCGGTAAATTCTCCACTAGCCTCCGGGCCCAGTGTCGAGAAAGAGAAGGAGGTAAGAAGTATAGCGTTAGACTGTACCCCAGCGGAGAACAACGCGGAGACATGCGAGAACAGCACCAGTTCTCCTAGACAAGAGTTCATCTTGAAGATGCGACTTTCGGAGGAGGAGGCGCTTGAAAAGTGCAAGAAAGTCCTTCGCCATATGCGACTAGCTATAGGAAGGCAGAAGAACATTAGCAGGGATGTCCAAAATGGTGTGTCTGAGATAGAGGAAATCTTGGACATTATTGGGAGCTACCGCAAAAACTGGAAGGCCGCGGAGAAGCAGAAACAGCAAAGCAGGCCAATAATAGCGGAGACTCCCACGACATCAACCAACATGTCGACGCCTTCTACGGCGCAAAACAAGAGGAGCGCGCCGAGTCCAGTCGAAGAAAATCCTGGCAAAAAGAAGAAGGATAAAGCTGTAGAGGTGAAACCACCGGCGAAAACAGCCGGAAAGAGGAAGCCCGACAAAGAGGCTGAGAAGAAGAAGCCCGAAGAAGAGGCAAGAACGTCAAGGAGGAACCCGCAGCGAAAACCGCGCGCTCGGAGACCACGGAAACCCAGGCAGCGACCAGAGGCCGTGTTAATCAAGCCGAAGGAGGGGCATAGTTACGCGGACGTGCTCAGGGACCTCAGGCGAAACGCGAAACCGGAGGAAGCCGAGGTCGCCATCCGCTCCGTCCAGAAAACGAGAACGGGTGCAGTTCTTCTCGTGATGGGCAGAGGAGGAAACAAGGAGGTGTTCTGCGAGTCCCTCAAAGGCGTCCTTAAGGAGGCTGCAGTCGTGCAGGACATGAAACCGAAGGCGACAATTGAGATCCGTGACTTGGACTCCCTCTCGACCGCCGACGAGATCACTGAAGCAGTGATCAAGGCAACGGGAACGACAGCTGGAGAAGTGACTGTGCAGCTGACAGCACTTAATTCGAAGGAGCAGAGGAGGGCCTTCGTTTCTCTGCCAACTAGCTGCGTCAATATTTTGTTGAAGACCAGCAGGCTCCTGATAGGAATGACGAATTGTCGGCTAAACTATCGGGATGAAAGAAAGCGCTGCTTCAGATGTTTTGGAGCCGGCCACCTACAGTGGGAGTGCAAGGGACCCGACAGGAAAGGAATGGGACTATGCATTAGATGCGGCGAGAGTGGGCACAAGATGAAGGAGTGCCATAACCCTCGGAAATGCTGTATTTGCTCGCAGAGGGGAAAAGGCCCGACGGATCATCTTCCTGGGTCAGAGAGATGTAAAGGAGGCAAACAGCAGGCATGCTGAGAATACTGCAGGCCAACATGCACAGGTGTAAAGTCGCACATGATCTCCTATCACAGATAGTCGCAGAACAACGTGCTGACATCGTGATTATAAGCGAGCAATATGGAAGGAGAGATCAAGGGTCCTGGCTGGAGGATCCCACAAAAACAGCTGCTATCTGGATCCCATACCGCAATGGCATCTCACCAGTAAAGAGCGGAAGTGGAGACGGTTACGTCTGGGTGCAGTTAAACCACTTTACGCTGTTTAGCTGCTACCTCACTCCTAGTGACAGCATCGACGCCTACGAGGCAAAACTCGATGAGATCGAGGACACAATGCGTGGATTAGACGGCCATCACGTAGTAGCTGGCGATTTCAACTCTCGAGCGGTGGAATGGGGCATGCCAACAACCAACCCAAGAGGGAGACGAGTTCTAGACATGGCCGCAAGAACCGGTTTACTCGTTGTAAACACTGGAGACGTGCCAACCTTTAGGCGACCCGGCTGCGAAGGCACTATACCGGACATCACCCTTGCGTCCGAGGAAATCATCGGAAAAATAACAGAGTGGAGCGTACTGGAAACTTACACGGCAAGCGATCACCAGTACATTATGTTCTCCTTCAATACTGGAGGGAACACAGTTAACGAGGAAAGGAGCACCAGTACACGAAAGTGGAACGTGAGCAAGCTCGACTCCTCAAAACTCCTGGCGGAAATCGACCGGCAAGCCGTGTGGTCAGAGCTGGATGAACTAGACGTTCCGTCGACAGTGGAACGGGTGATGGAAATCATAGAGTACGGATGTAAGAAATCCATGCCAAAACTCAAAAGGCCGAGGGGAAATAAAACCGCAGTGCACTGGTGGAATGATGCCATAGCTGAGAAACGAAGCAACTGCATCAAACTAAGACGCAGATACACGAGAGCTCGTCGCAGGGGCACGGCTGAGACAGAACACGCTCTTTACAAGGAGGCAAAAAAGATACTCGCTGCCGAAATAGAAAGGAGCAAGAAAGAAAAGTGGGAGGAACTAAGAGAAGATATTAACCGAAATCCTTGGGGCCTCGGATACAAAATTGTGATGGAGAAGCTCGGCACACGGAGCCCAACATCGGTGATGGACGGGAGAACAATGGAGAATATAGTCCATACACTCTTTCCCCGACACGACCGTATAGAAGACGAAGTTAATGAAGAGCCAACGGAAAACATAAACCCGTTCACGATAGAGGAGCTAAAGAATGCAGCCCGCAGCCTCCAGAGCAGAAAAGCCCCCGGCCCCGACGGAATACCGTCTGAGGTAATCAGGCTGATAGCCGAGAATAGACCCGAATTTCTTCTTGAAATGTTTAATCGGTGTCTAATGGCAGGTGTTTTTCCGGAAGTATGGAAGCGACAAAAGCTGGTGCTCATAAGCAAAGGCAAAGGTGATCCAATATCCCCATCCACATACAGACCACTATGTATGCTGGATACGGCCGGCAAGCTTTTGGAGAGACTACTGAAGCCACGGCTCCAGGACGCCATCATCGAGGGAGGTGGACTCTCAATGAGACAACATGGCTTCCGGGCAGGAACGTCCACGATCGGAGCCCTCAGAGATGTGGTGGAGATAGTAGAGGTGGCTAGGCAAAGGAACCACTACTCCAGGCCAATTGTCCTCTTGGCCACACTGGATGTGAAGAACGCTTTCTGACGATGGTCTGACGTCCTCAAATCGCTCAGAGAGGACTTTAATATCCCGGCGTACCTGATGAGAATAATGAGAAGTTACTTGAGTGACAGGGTACTCACCTATAATTCTCAAGATGGAACGAGTGAATATGAGGTCACATCAGGAGCGGCGCAGGGCTCCATACTCGGACCGGACCTCTGGAATGCCAGTTATGATGGAATACTGCGAATGGAAATGCCAGACGGAACCTTTCTAGTAGGATATGCTGATGACATTGCTGCAGTCATCACGGCAAGAGACACGGAAGGCGCTGAGCGCAAATTACGGCAGGTGATGCTAAGGGCAAGGGACTGGCTAGATTCCCATGGCCTACAACTTGCGATGCAGAAAACGGAACTACTTCTCCTAACGAGAAAAAATATCCCAGTGGAAGTGGATATGCGTATAGACGATATACTGGTGAAGACCAAGAGATCGATCAAATATCTAGGAATCCGACTAGATACAAAGCTGACCTACGCAGAGCAAATACGGCACGCGACAACAAAAGCCACAAAGATAACGGCGCAACTTAGTCGACTGATGGCAAACATAGGTGGGCCTCTCCCAAGCAGGCGCAGACTCTTAATGGAGACATGCAATAGCATCCTCCTCTATGGAAGCGAAATATGGGGCCAGACACTGCAGACGGCATACCGAGCGAAATCCCTGCTCTCGGTACAGAGGACGGCGGCACTTAGAGTCATATCATCCTACCGGACAGTGTCGGAGCCCGCAGCCCTTGTAATAGCCGGAATGGTTCCGATAGACCTGCAGGCCATGCAGCGCGCCAGGCTCTACACCGAGAGGTCCAACACTCAAAGAATACAGGACGGGGCCCAAATGGATCATACACAGGCCATACGAGAGGAGACTACCGAGAGATGGCAACAAAGGTGGACTAGCGAAAATCGGGCCAGATGGACGCGACGATTAATACCCGATGTACGGATATGGAAAGAAAGGAAGCACGGCGACGTCAACTATTACGCCACACAGATGTTAACAGGACATGGTTACTTCCGGAAATACCTGCATAAAATGGGCAAATGCTCCTCAAGCAAGTGTATTTATGAGGAGGTTGAAGTTGAAGACGATGTGGAGCACACTTTTTTCCACTGCGAGCGCTGGGTTGAAAGACGCAGCGAGTTGGAAGCAGCGATTGGCGACGTTACGCCTGAGACAATAGTCCAAAAAATGCTGGAGGACGAGGGAAAGTGGGAGGCGGTGAAGAGATATGCCGAACAAGTACTGCGCAGGAAGAAAGCTGACCTGGACGCAGCGGCGTAGAGTATAAATGCGGAGGTCTGGACGCAGACACAATGAAGACGAAATGGATAATCACCAGATATGGGGTCCACCTCGAA
>NC_081552.1:107097080-107109580 GCF_963082655.1 Stomoxys calcitrans
ATTATTATTATTATTATTATTATTATTATTATTATTATTATTATTATTATTATTATTATTATTATTATTATTATTATTATTATTATTATTATTATTATTATTATTATTATTATTATTATTATTATTATTATTATTATTATTATTATTATTATTATTATTATTATTATTATTATTATTATTATTATTATTATTATTATTATTATTATTATTATTATTATTATTATTATTATTATTATTATTATTATTATTATTATTATTATTATTATTATTATTATTATTATTATTATTATTATTATTATTATTATTATTATTATTATTATTATTATTATTATTATTATTATTATTATTATTATTATTATTATTATTATTATTATTATTATTATTATTATTATTATTATTATTATTATTATTATTATTATTATTATTATTATTATTATTATTATTATTATTATTATTATTATTATTATTATTATTATTATTATTATTATTATTATTATTATTATTATTATTATTATTATTATTATTATTATTATTATTATTATTATTATTATTATTATTATTATTATTATTATTATTATTATTATTATTATTATTATTATTATTATTATTATTATTATTATTATTATTATTATTATTATTATTATTATTATTATTATTATTATTATTATTATTATTATTATTATTATTATTATTATTATTATTATTATTATTATTATTATTATTATTATTATTATTATTATTATTATTATTATTATTATTATTATTATTATTATTATTATTATTATTATTATTATTATTATTATTATTATTATTATTATTATTATTATTATTATTATTATTATTATTATTATTATTATTATTATTATTATTATTATTATTATTATTATTATTATTATTATTATTATTATTATTATTATTATTATTATTATTATTATTATTATTATTATTATTATTATTATTATTATTATTATTATTATTATTATTATTATTATTATTATTATTATTATTATTATTATTATTATTATTATTATTATTATTATTATTATTATTATTATTATTATTATTATTATTATTATTATTATTATTATTATTATTATTATTATTATTATTATTATTATTATTATTATTATTATTATTATTATTATTATTATTATTATTATTATTATTATTATTATTATTATTATTATTATTATTATTATTATTATTATTATTATTATTATTATTATTATTATTATTATTATTATTATTATTATTATTATTATTATTATTATTATTATTATTATTATTATTATTATTATTATTATTATTATTATTATTATTATTATTATTATTATTATTATTATTATTATTATTATTATTATTATTATTATTATTATTATTATTATTATTATTATTATTATTATTATTATTATTATTATTATTATTATTATTATTATTATTATTATTATTATTATTATTATTATTATTATTATTATTATTATTATTATTATTATTATTATTATTATTATTATTATTATTATTATTATTATTATTATTATTATTATTATTATTATTATTATTATTATTATTATTATTATTATTATTATTATTATTATTATTATTATTATTATTATTATTATTATTATTATTATTATTATTATTATTATTATTATTATTATTATTATTATTATTATTATTATTATTATTATTATTATTATTATTATTATTATTATTATTATTATTATTATTATTATTATTATTATTATTATTATTATTATTATTATTATTATTATTATTATTATTATTATTATTATTATTATTATTATTATTATTATTATTATTATTATTATTATTATTATTATTATTATTATTATTATTATTATTATTATTATTATTATTATTATTATTATTATTATTATTATTATTATTATTATTATTATTATTATTATTATTATTATTATTATTATTATTATTATTATTATTATTATTATTATTATTATTATTATTATTATTATTATTATTATTATTATTATTATTATTATTATTATTATTATTATTATTATTATTATTATTATTATTATTATTATTATTATTATTATTATTATTATTATTATTATTATTATTATTATTATTATTATTATTATTATTATTATTATTATTATTATTATTATTATTATTATTATTATTATTATTATTATTATTATTATTATTATTATTATTATTATTATTATTATTATTATTATTATTATTATTATTATTATTATTATTATTATTATTATTATTATTATTATTATTATTATTATTATTATTATTATTATTATTATTATTATTATTATTATTATTATTATTATTATTATTATTATTATTATTATTATTATTATTATTATTATTATTATTATTATTATTATTATTATTATTATTATTATTATTATTATTATTATTATTATTATTATTATTATTATTATTATTATTATTATTATTATTATTATTATTATTATTATTATTATTATTATTATTATTATTATTATTATTATTATTATTATTATTATTATTATTATTATTATTATTATTATTATTATTATTATTATTATTATTATTATTATTATTATTATTATTATTATTATTATTATTATTATTATTATTATTATTATTATTATTATTATTATTATTATTATTATTATTATTATTATTATTATTATTATTATTATTATTATTATTATTATTATTATTATTATTATTATTATTATTATTATTATTATTATTATTATTATTATTATTATTATTATTATTATTATTATTATTATTATTATTATTATTATTATTATTATTATTATTATTATTATTATTATTATTATTATTATTATTATTATTATTATTATTATTATTATTATTATTATTATTATTATTATTATTATTATTATTATTATTATTATTATTATTATTATTATTATTATTATTATTATTATTATTATTATTATTATTATTATTATTATTATTATTATTATTATTATTATTATTATTATTATTATTATTATTATTATTATTATTATTATTATTATTATTATTATTATTATTATTATTATTATTATTATTATTATTATTATTATTATTATTATTATTATTATTATTATTATTATTATTATTATTATTATTATTATTATTATTATTATTATTATTATTATTATTATTATTATTATTATTATTATTATTATTATTATTATTATTATTATTATTATTATTATTATTATTATTATTATTATTATTATTATTATTATTATTATTATTATTATTATTATTATTATTATTATTATTATTATTATTATTATTATTATTATTATTATTATTATTATTATTATTATTATTATTATTATTATTATTATTATTATTATTATTATTATTATTATTATTATTATTATTATTATTATTATTATTATTATTATTATTATTATTATTATTATTATTATTATTATTATTATTATTATTATTATTATTATTATTATTATTATTATTATTATTATTATTATTATTATTATTATTATTATTATTATTATTATTATTATTATTATTATTATTATTATTATTATTATTATTATTATTATTATTATTATTATTATTATTATTATTATTATTATTATTATTATTATTATTATTATTATTATTATTATTATTATTATTATTATTATTATTATTATTATTATTATTATTATTATTATTATTATTATTATTATTATTATTATTATTATTATTATTATTATTATTATTATTATTATTATTATTATTATTATTATTATTATTATTATTATTATTATTATTATTATTATTATTATTATTATTATTATTATTATTATTATTATTATTATTATTATTATTATTATTATTATTATTATTATTATTATTATTATTATTATTATTATTATTATTATTATTATTATTATTATTATTATTATTATTATTATTATTATTATTATTATTATTATTATTATTATTATTATTATTATTATTATTATTATTATTATTATTATTATTATTATTATTATTATTATTATTATTATTATTATTATTATTATTATTATTATTATTATTATTATTATTATTATTATTATTATTATTATTATTATTATTATTATTATTATTATTATTATTATTATTATTATTATTATTATTATTATTATTATTATTATTATTATTATTATTATTATTATTATTATTATTATTATTATTATTATTATTATTATTATTATTATTATTATTATTATTATTATTATTATTATTATTATTATTATTATTATTATTATTATTATTATTATTATTATTATTATTATTATTATTATTATTATTATTATTATTATTATTATTATTATTATTATTATTATTATTATTATTATTATTATTATTATTATTATTATTATTATTATTATTATTATTATTATTATTATTATTATTATTATTATTATTATTATTATTATTATTATTATTATTATTATTATTATTATTATTATTATTATTATTATTATTATTATTATTATTATTATTATTATTATTATTATTATTATTATTATTATTATTATTATTATTATTATTATTATTATTATTATTATTATTATTATTATTATTATTATTATTATTATTATTATTATTATTATTATTATTATTATTATTATTATTATTATTATTATTATTATTATTATTATTATTATTATTATTATTATTATTATTATTATTATTATTATTATTATTATTATTATTATTATTATTATTATTATTATTATTATTATTATTATTATTATTATTATTATTATTATTATTATTATTATTATTATTATTATTATTATTATTATTATTATTATTATTATTATTATTATTATTATTATTATTATTATTATTATTATTATTATTATTATTATTATTATTATTATTATTATTATTATTATTATTATTATTATTATTATTATTATTATTATTATTATTATTATTATTATTATTATTATTATTATTATTATTATTATTATTATTATTATTATTATTATTATTATTATTATTATTATTATTATTATTATTATTATTATTATTATTATTATTATTATTATTATTATTATTATTATTATTATTATTATTATTATTATTATTATTATTATTATTATTATTATTATTATTATTATTATTATTATTATTATTATTATTATTATTATTATTATTATTATTATTATTATTATTATTATTATTATTATTATTATTATTATTATTATTATTATTATTATTATTATTATTATTATTATTATTATTATTATTATTATTATTATTATTATTATTATTATTATTATTATTATTATTATTATTATTATTATTATTATTATTATTATTATTATTATTATTATTATTATTATTATTATTATTATTATTATTATTATTATTATTATTATTATTATTATTATTATTATTATTATTATTATTATTATTATTATTATTA
The DNA here is from genome assembly GCF_963082655.1 of Stomoxys calcitrans. NCBI lineage: Eukaryota > Metazoa > Arthropoda > Insecta > Diptera > Muscidae > Stomoxys > Stomoxys calcitrans. Next base: position 107,102,527 of record NC_081552.1, read on the forward strand.
TTATTATTATTATTATTATTATTATTATTATTATTATTATTATTATTATTATTATTATTATTATTATTATTATTATTATTATTATTATTATTATTATTATTATTATTATTATTATTATTATTATTATTATTATTATTATTATTATTATTATTATTATTATTATTATTATTATTATTATTATTATTATTATTATTATTATTATTATTATTATTATTATTATTATTATTATTATTATTATTATTATTATTATTATTATTATTATTATTATTATTATTATTATTATTATTATTATTATTATTATTATTATTATTATTATTATTATTATTATTATTATTATTATTATTATTATTATTATTATTATTATTATTATTATTATTATTATTATTATTATTATTATTATTATTATTATTATTATTATTATTATTATTATTATTATTATTATTATTATTATTATTATTATTATTATTATTATTATTATTATTATTATTATTATTATTATTATTATTATTATTATTATTATTATTATTATTATTATTATTATTATTATTATTATTATTATTATTATTATTATTATTATTATTATTATTATTATTATTATTATTATTATTATTATTATTATTATTATTATTATTATTATTATTATTATTATTATTATTATTATTATTATTATTATTATTATTATTATTATTATTATTATTATTATTATTATTATTATTATTATTATTATTATTATTATTATTATTATTATTATTATTATTATTATTATTATTATTATTATTATTATTATTATTATTATTATTATTATTATTATTATTATTATTATTATTATTATTATTATTATTATTATTATTATTATTATTATTATTATTATTATTATTATTATTATTATTATTATTATTATTATTATTATTATTATTATTATTATTATTATTATTATTATTATTATTATTATTATTATTATTATTATTATTATTATTATTATTATTATTATTATTATTATTATTATTATTATTATTATTATTATTATTATTATTATTATTATTATTATTATTATTATTATTATTATTATTATTATTATTATTATTATTATTATTATTATTATTATTATTATTATTATTATTATTATTATTATTATTATTATTATTATTATTATTATTATTATTATTATTATTATTATTATTATTATTATTATTATTATTATTATTATTATTATTATTATTATTATTATTATTATTATTATTATTATTATTATTATTATTATTATTATTATTATTATTATTATTATTATTATTATTATTATTATTATTATTATTATTATTATTATTATTATTATTATTATTATTATTATTATTATTATTATTATTATTATTATTATTATTATTATTATTATTATTATTATTATTATTATTATTATTATTATTATTATTATTATTATTATTATTATTATTATTATTATTATTATTATTATTATTATTATTATTATTATTATTATTATTATTATTATTATTATTATTATTATTATTATTATTATTATTATTATTATTATTATTATTATTATTATTATTATTATTATTATTATTATTATTATTATTATTATTATTATTATTATTATTATTATTATTATTATTATTATTATTATTATTATTATTATTATTATTATTATTATTATTATTATTATTATTATTATTATTATTATTATTATTATTATTATTATTATTATTATTATTATTATTATTATTATTATTATTATTATTATTATTATTATTATTATTATTATTATTATTATTATTATTATTATTATTATTATTATTATTATTATTATTATTATTATTATTATTATTATTATTATTATTATTATTATTATTATTATTATTATTATTATTATTATTATTATTATTATTATTATTATTATTATTATTATTATTATTATTATTATTATTATTATTATTATTATTATTATTATTATTATTATTATTATTATTATTATTATTATTATTATTATTATTATTATTATTATTATTATTATTATTATTATTATTATTATTATTATTATTATTATTATTATTATTATTATTATTATTATTATTATTATTATTATTATTATTATTATTATTATTATTATTATTATTATTATTATTATTATTATTATTATTATTATTATTATTATTATTATTATTATTATTATTATTATTATTATTATTATTATTATTATTATTATTATTATTATTATTATTATTATTATTATTATTATTATTATTATTATTATTATTATTATTATTATTATTATTATTATTATTATTATTATTATTATTATTATTATTATTATTATTATTATTATTATTATTATTATTATTATTATTATTATTATTATTATTATTATTATTATTATTATTATTATTATTATTATTATTATTATTATTATTATTATTATTATTATTATTATTATTATTATTATTATTATTATTATTATTATTATTATTATTATTATTATTATTATTATTATTATTATTATTATTATTATTATTATTATTATTATTATTATTATTATTATTATTATTATTATTATTATTATTATTATTATTATTATTATTATTATTATTATTATTATTATTATTATTATTATTATTATTATTATTATTATTATTATTATTATTATTATTATTATTATTATTATTATTATTATTATTATTATTATTATTATTATTATTATTATTATTATTATTATTATTATTATTATTATTATTATTATTATTATTATTATTATTATTATTATTATTATTATTATTATTATTATTATTATTATTATTATTATTATTATTATTATTATTATTATTATTATTATTATTATTATTATTATTATTATTATTATTATTATTATTATTATTATTATTATTATTATTATTATTATTATTATTATTATTATTATTATTATTATTATTATTATTATTATTATTATTATTATTATTATTATTATTATTATTATTATTATTATTATTATTATTATTATTATTATTATTATTATTATTATTATTATTATTATTATTATTATTATTATTATTATTATTATTATTATTATTATTATTATTATTATTATTATTATTATTATTATTATTATTATTATTATTATTATTATTATTATTATTATTATTATTATTATTATTATTATTATTATTATTATTATTATTATTATTATTATTATTATTATTATTATTATTATTATTATTATTATTATTATTATTATTATTATTATTATTATTATTATTATTATTATTATTATTATTATTATTATTATTATTATTATTATTATTATTATTATTATTATTATTATTATTATTATTATTATTATTATTATTATTATTATTATTATTATTATTATTATTATTATTATTATTATTATTATTATTATTATTATTATTATTATTATTATTATTATTATTATTATTATTATTATTATTATTATTATTATTATTATTATTATTATTATTATTATTATTATTATTATTATTATTATTATTATTATTATTATTATTATTATTATTATTATTATTATTATTATTATTATTATTATTATTATTATTATTATTATTATTATTATTATTATTATTATTATTATTATTATTATTATTATTATTATTATTATTATTATTATTATTATTATTATTATTATTATTATTATTGTAGGGCCGAGCTCAGGCTACTATCGGGGTCAGCAGGTGGCGGATGGCTGAACGACCTAAAGGTTAGCTGTGGAAAATAAGCAGCCCCCGACCACGAGCGGTGAAGACCGAGGACATGCTACAAAAAGGCATTTATAGCCAACGACGTCTTCGCGACATGGCGAGTGGATGCCGCCAGTTGACTAAGTATCCACCCACAGGGGTGCTCTACAGATAGATGCAGTCTGGGGAGTGATGCCCCCGTGGATTCCCCAATCAAGGGGACTTTGACCCTGGCGCGTACACTGGAACATGATTTTGATAACCGATTTGGATTGATGCTACGAGCTGACGGCTGTGGTATTCTGTTACCTGAGTAGGAGGGAGTGACATCCCTCTCGAAATGGCTTTCAGGCTAATGCCACCGCTGCCTCCGTCCCGTTAAACCCCTGGCAGGCCTTAGGGAACGATCTGTGCCTCGTAACCATTAAGCTGGTAATGTAGGTTCTGTTGATACGATATCCAGATTAATGCCCGACCTGGCTCTGAACGCAAGTACTCATAAGGTCTTGCGTCAACCCTCGCGAGGACCTCACTGCTTGCAAAGGGACCCTCGGGGTCATCGCTCTGCGAAAGGGCGACTACATTATCGGACACAGACAACGGCTCTAAGTGGGGACCCGATTAAAATGGAAACACCCATTAACATAGCAGCAGAGGAGATGGAATCGATCTTTGGAAGAAGATCGAAAGTACATCGATCACCGGTAAATTCTCCACTAGCCTCCGGGCCCAGTGTCGAGAAAGAGAAGGAGGTAAGAAGTATAGCGTTAGACTGTACCCCAGCGGAGAACAACGCGGAGACATGCGAGAACAGCACCAGTTCTCCTAGACAAGAGTTCATCTTGAAGATGCGACTTTCGGAGGAGGAGGCGCTTGAAAAGTGCAAGAAAGTCCTTCGCCAGATGCGACTAGCTATAGGAAGGCAGAAGAACATTAGCAGGGATGTCCAAAATGGTGTGTCTGAGATAGAGGAAATCTTGGACATTATTGGGAGCTACCGCAAAAACTGGAAGGCCGCGGAGAAGCAGAAACAGCAAAGCAGGCCAATAATAGCGGAGACTCCCACGACATCAACCAACATGTCGACGCCTTCTACGGCGCAAAACAAGAGGAGCGCGCCGAGTCCAGTCGAAGAAAATCCTGGCAAAAAGAAGAAGGATAAAGCTGTAGAGGTGAAACCACCGGCGAAAACAGCCGGAAAGAGGAAGCCCGACAAAGAGGCTGAGAAGAAGAAGCCCGAAGAAGAGGCAAGAACGTCAAGGAGGAACCCGCGGCGAAAACCGCGCGCTCGGAGACCACGGAAACCCAGGCAGCGACCAGAGGCCGTGTTAATCAAGCCGAAGGAGGGGCATAGTTACGCGGACGTGCTCAGGGACCTCAGGCGAAACGCGAAACCGGAGGAAGCCGAGGTCGCCATCCGCTCCGTCCAGAAAACGAGAACGGGTGCAGTTCTTCTCGTGATGGGCAGAGGAGGAAACAAGGAGGTGTTCTGCGAGTCCCTCAAAGGCGTCCTTAAGGAGGCTGCAGTCGTGCAGGACATGAAACCGAAGGCGACAATTGAGATCCGTGACTTGGACTCCCTCTCGACCGCCGACGAGATCACTGAAGCAGTGATCAAGGCAACGGGAACGACAGCTGGAGAAGTGACTGTGCAGCTGACAGCACTTAATTCGAAGGAGCAGAGGAGGGCCTTCGTTTCTCTGCCAACTAGCTGCGTCAATATTTTGTTGAAGACCAGCAGGCTCCTGATAGGAATGACGAATTGTCGGCTAAACTATCGGGATGAAAGAAAGCGCTGCTTCAGATGTTTTGGAGCCGGCCACCTACAGTGGGAGTGCAAGGGACCCGACAGGAAAGGAATGGGACTATGCATTAGATGCGGCGAGAGTGGGCACAAGATGAAGGAGTGCCATAACCCTCGGAAATGCTGTATTTGCTCGCAGAGGGGAAAAGGCCCGACGGATCATCTTCCTGGGTCAGAGAGATGTAAAGGAGGCAAACAGCAGGCATGCTGAGAATACTGCAGGCCAACATGCACAGGTGTAAAGTCGCACATGATCTCCTATCACAGATAGTCGCAGAACAACGTGCTGACATCGTGATTATAAGCGAGCAATATGGAAGGAGAGATCAAGGGTCCTGGCTGGAGGATCCCACAAAAACAGCTGCTATCTGGATCCCATACCGCAATGGCATCTCACCAGTAAAGAGCGGAAGTGGAGACGGTTACGTCTGGGTGCAGTTAAACCACTTTACGCTGTTTAGCTGCTACCTCACTCCTAGTGACAGCATCGACGCCTACGAGGCAAAACTCGATGAGATCGAGGACACAATGCGTGGATTAGACGGCCATCACGTAGTAGCTGGCGATTTCAACTCTCGAGCGGTGGAATGGGGCATGCCAACAACCAACCCAAGAGGGAGACGAGTTCTAGACATGGCCGCAAGAACCGGTTTACTCGTTGTAAACACTGGAGACGTGCCAACCTTTAGGCGACCCGGCTGCGAAGGCACTATACCGGACATCACCCTTGCGTCCGAGGAAATCATCGGAAAAATAACAGAGTGGAGCGTACTGGAAACTTACACGGCAAGCGATCACCAGTACATTATGTTCTCCTTCAATACTGGAGGGAACACAGTTAACGAGGAAAGGAGCACCAGTACACGAAAGTGGAACGTGAGCAAGCTCGACTCCTCAAAACTCCTGGCGGAAATCGACCGGCAAGCCGTGTGGTCAGAGCTGGATGAACTAGACGTTCCGTCGACAGTGGAACGGGTGATGGAAATCATAGAGTACGGATGTAAGAAATCCATGCCAAAACTCAAAAGGCCGAGGGGAAATAAAACCGCAGTGCACTGGTGGAATGATGCCATAGCTGAGAAACGAAGCAACTGCATCAAACTAAGACGCAGATACACGAGAGCTCGTCGCAGGGGCACGGCTGAGACAGAACACGCTCTTTACAAGGAGGCAAAAAAGATACTCGCTGCCGAAATAGAAAGGAGCAAGAAAGAAAAGTGGGAGGAACTAAGAGAAGATATTAACCGAAATCCTTGGGGCCTCGGATACAAAATCGTGATGGAGAAGCTCGGCACACGGAGCCCAACAGCGGTGATGGACGGGAGAACAATGGAAAATATAGTCCATACACTCTTTCCCCGACACGACCGTATAGAAGACGAAGTTAATGAAGAGCCAACGGAAAACATAAACCCGTTCACGATAGAGGAGCTAAAGAATGCAGCCCGCAGCCTCCAGAGCAGAAAAGCCCCCGGCCCCGACGGAATACCGTCCGAGGTAATCAGGCTGATAGCCGAGAATAGACCCGAAT
>NC_081552.1:107114580-107122080 GCF_963082655.1 Stomoxys calcitrans
TTATTATTATTATTATTATTATTATTATTATTATTATTATTATTATTATTATTATTATTATTATTATTATTATTATTATTATTATTATTATTATTATTATTATTATTATTATTATTATTATTATTATTATTATTATTATTATTATTATTATTATTATTATTATTATTATTATTATTATTATTATTATTATTATTATTATTATTATTATTATTATTATTATTATTATTATTATTATTATTATTATTATTATTATTATTATTATTATTATTATTATTATTATTATTATTATTATTATTATTATTATTATTATTATTATTATTATTATTATTATTATTATTATTATTATTATTATTATTATTATTATTATTATTATTATTATTATTATTATTATTATTATTATTATTATTATTATTATTATTATTATTATTATTATTATTATTATTATTATTATTATTATTATTATTATTATTATTATTATTATTATTATTATTATTATTATTATTATTATTATTATTATTATTATTATTATTATTATTATTATTATTATTATTATTATTATTATTATTATTATTATTATTATTATTATTATTATTATTATTATTATTATTATTATTATTATTATTATTATTATTATTATTATTATTATTATTATTATTATTATTATTATTATTATTATTATTATTATTATTATTATTATTATTATTATTATTATTATTATTATTATTATTATTATTATTATTATTATTATTATTATTATTATTATTATTATTATTATTATTATTATTATTATTATTATTATTATTATTATTATTATTATTATTATTATTATTATTATTATTATTATTATTATTATTATTATTATTATTATTATTATTATTATTATTATTATTATTATTATTATTATTATTATTATTATTATTATTATTATTATTATTATTATTATTATTATTATTATTATTATTATTATTATTATTATTATTATTATTATTATTATTATTATTATTATTATTATTATTATTATTATTATTATTATTATTATTATTATTATTATTATTATTATTATTATTATTATTATTATTATTATTATTATTATTATTATTATTATTATTATTATTATTATTATTATTATTATTATTATTATTATTATTATTATTATTATTATTATTATTATTATTATTATTATTATTATTATTATTATTATTATTATTATTATTATTATTATTATTATTATTATTATTATTATTATTATTATTATTATTATTATTATTATTATTATTATTATTATTATTATTATTATTATTATTATTATTATTATTATTATTATTATTATTATTATTATTATTATTATTATTATTATTATTATTATTATTATTATTATTATTATTATTATTATTATTATTATTATTATTATTATTATTATTATTATTATTATTATTATTATTATTATTATTATTATTATTATTATTATTATTATTATTATTATTATTATTATTATTATTATTATTATTATTATTATTATTATTATTATTATTATTATTATTATTATTATTATTATTATTATTATTATTATTATTATTATTATTATTATTATTATTATTATTATTATTATTATTATTATTATTATTATTATTATTATTATTATTATTATTATTATTATTATTATTATTATTATTATTATTATTATTATTATTATTATTATTATTATTATTATTATTATTATTATTATTATTATTATTATTATTATTATTATTATTATTATTATTATTATTATTATTATTATTATTATTATTATTATTATTATTATTATTATTATTATTATTATTATTATTATTATTATTATTATTATTATTATTATTATTATTATTATTATTATTATTATTATTATTATTATTATTATTATTATTATTATTATTATTATTATTATTATTATTATTATTATTATTATTATTATTATTATTATTATTATTATTATTATTATTATTATTATTATTATTATTATTATTATTATTATTATTATTATTATTATTATTATTATTATTATTATTATTATTATTATTATTATTATTATTATTATTATTATTATTATTATTATTATTATTATTATTATTATTATTATTATTATTATTATTATTATTATTATTATTATTATTATTATTATTATTATTATTATTATTATTATTATTATTATTATTATTATTATTATTATTATTATTATTATTATTATTATTATTATTATTATTATTATTATTATTATTATTATTATTATTATTATTATTATTATTATTATTATTATTATTATTATTATTATTATTATTATTATTATTATTATTATTATTATTATTATTATTATTATTATTATTATTATTATTATTATTATTATTATTATTATTATTATTATTATTATTATTATTATTATTATTATTATTATTATTATTATTATTATTATTATTATTATTATTATTATTATTATTATTATTATTATTATTATTATTATTATTATTATTATTATTATTATTATTATTATTATTATTATTATTATTATTATTATTATTATTATTATTATTATTATTATTATTATTATTATTATTATTATTATTATTATTATTATTATTATTATTATTATTATTATTATTATTATTATTATTATTATTATTATTATTATTATTATTATTATTATTATTATTATTATTATTATTATTATTATTATTATTATTATTATTATTATTATTATTATTATTATTATTATTATTATTATTATTATTATTATTATTATTATTATTATTATTATTATTATTATTATTATTATTATTATTATTATTATTATTATTATTATTATTATTATTATTATTATTATTATTATTATTATTATTATTATTATTATTATTATTATTATTATTATTATTATTATTATTATTATTATTATTATTATTATTATTATTATTATTATTATTATTATTATTATTATTATTATTATTATTATTATTATTATTATTATTATTATTATTATTATTATTATTATTATTATTATTATTATTATTATTATTATTATTATTATTATTATTATTATTATTATTATTATTATTATTATTATTATTATTATTATTATTATTATTATTATTATTATTATTATTATTATTATTATTATTATTATTATTATTATTATTATTATTATTATTATTATTATTATTATTATTATTATTATTATTATTATTATTATTATTATTATTATTATTATTATTATTATTATTATTATTATTATTATTATTATTATTATTATTATTATTATTATTATTATTATTATTATTATTATTATTATTATTATTATTATTATTATTATTATTATTATTATTATTATTATTATTATTATTATTATTATTATTATTATTATTATTATTATTATTATTATTATTATTATTATTATTATTATTATTATTATTATTATTATTATTATTATTATTATTATTATTATTATTATTATTATTATTATTATTATTATTATTATTATTATTATTATTATTATTATTATTATTATTATTATTATTATTATTATTATTATTATTATTATTATTATTATTATTATTATTATTATTATTATTATTATTATTATTATTATTATTATTATTATTATTATTATTATTATTATTATTATTATTATTATTATTATTATTATTATTATTATTATTATTATTATTATTATTATTATTATTATTATTATTATTATTATTATTATTATTATTATTATTATTATTATTATTATTATTATTATTATTATTATTATTATTATTATTATTATTATTATTATTATTATTATTATTATTATTATTATTATTATTATTATTATTATTATTATTATTATTATTATTATTATTATTATTATTATTATTATTATTATTATTATTATTATTATTATTATTATTATTATTATTATTATTATTATTATTATTATTATTATTATTATTATTATTATTATTATTATTATTATTATTATTATTATTATTATTATTATTATTATTATTATTATTATTATTATTATTATTATTATTATTATTATTATTATTATTATTATTATTATTATTATTATTATTATTATTATTATTATTATTATTATTATTATTATTATTATTATTATTATTATTATTATTATTATTATTATTATTATTATTATTATTATTATTATTATTATTATTATTATTATTATTATTATTATTATTATTATTATTATTATTATTATTATTATTATTATTATTATTATTATTATTATTATTATTATTATTATTATTATTATTATTATTATTATTATTATTATTATTATTATGGTAGGGCCGAGCTCAGGCTACTATCGGGGTCAGCAGGTGGCGGATGGCTGAACGACCTAAAGGTTAGCTGTGAAAAATAAGCAGCCCCCGACCACGAGCGGTGAAGACCGAGGACATGCTACAAAAAGGCATTTATAGCCAACGACGTCTTCGCGACATGGCGAGTGGATGCCGCCAGTTGACTAAGTATCCACCCACAGGGGTGCTCTACAGATAGATGCAGTCTGGGGAGTGATGCCCCCGTGGATTCCCCAATCAAGGGGACTTTGACCCTGGCGCGTACACTGGAACATGATTTTGATAACCGATTTGGATTGATGCTACGAGCTGACGGCTGTGGTATTCTGTTACCTGAGTAGGAGGGAGTGACATCCCTCTCGAAATGGCTTTCAGGCTAATGCCACCGCTGCCTCCGTCCCGTTAAACCCCTGGCAGGCCTTAGGGAACGATCTGTGCCTCGTAACCATTAAGTTGGTAATGTAGGTTCTGTTGATACGATATCCAGATTAATGCCCGACCTGGCTCTGAACGCAAGTACTCATAAGGTCTTGCGTCAACCCTCGCGAGGACCTCACTGCTTGCAAAGGGACCCTCGGGGTCATCGCTCTGCGAAAGGGCGACTACATTATCGGACACAGACAACGGCTCTAAGTGGGGACCCGATTAAAATGGAAACACCCATTAACATAGCAGCAGAGGAGATGGAATCGATCTTTGGAAGAAGATCGAAAGTACATCGATCACCGGTAAATTCTCCACTAGCCTCCGGGCCCAGTGTCGAGAAAGAGAAGGAGGTAAGAAGTATAGCGTTAGACTGTACCCCAGCGGAGAACAACGCGGAGACATGCGAGAACAGCACCAGTTCTCCTAGACAAGAGTTCATCTTGAAGATGCGACTTTCGGAGGAGGAGGCGCTTGAAAAGTGCAAGAAAGTCCTTCGCCAGATGCGACTAGCTATAGGAAGGCAGAAGAACATTAGCAGGGATGTCCAAAATGGTGTGTCTGAGATAGAGGAAATCTTGGACATTATTGGGAGCTACCGCAAAAACTGGAAGGCCGCGGAGAAGCAGAAACAGCAAAGCAGGCCAATAATAGCGGAGACTCCCACGACATCAACCAACATGTCGACGCCTTCTACGGCGCAAAACAAGAGGAGCGCGCCGAGTCCAGTCGAAGAAAATCCTGGCAAAAAGAAGAAGGATAAAGCTGTAGAGGTGAAACCACCGGCGAAAACAGCCGGAAAGAGGAAGCCCGACAAAGAGGCTGAGAAGAAGAAGCCCGAAGAAGAGGCAAGAACGTCAAGGAGGAACCCGCGGCGAAAACCGCGCGCTCGGAGACCACGGAAACCCAGGCAGCGACCAGAGGCCGTGTTAATCAAGCCGAAGGAGGGGCATAGTTACGCGGACGTGCTCAGGGACCTCAGGCGAAACGCGAAACCGGAGGAAGCCGAGGTCGCCATCCGCTCCGTCCAGAAAACGAGAACGGGTGCAGTTCTTCTCGTGATGGGCAGAGGAGGAAACAAGGAGGTGTTCTGCGAGTCCCTCAAAGGCGTCCTTAAGGAGGCTGCAGTCGTGCAGGACATGAAACCGAAGGCGACAATTGAGATCCGTGACTTGGACTCCCTCTCGACCGCCGACGAGATCACTGAAGCAGTGATCAAGGCAACGGGAACGACAGCTGGAGAAGTGACTGTGCAGCTGACAGCACTTAATTCGAAGGAGCAGAGGAGGGCCTTCGTTTCTCTGCCAACTAGCTGCGTCAATATTTTGTTGAAGACCAGCAGGCTCCTGATTGGAATGACGAATTGTCGGCTAAACTATCGGGATGAAAGAAAGCGCTGCTTCAGATGTTTTGGAGCCGGCCACCTACAGTGGGAGTGCAAGGGACCCGACAGGAAAGGAATGGGACTATGCATTAGATGCGGCGAGAGTGGGCACAAGATGAAGGAGTGCCATAACCCTCGGAAATGCTGTATTTGCTCGCAGAGGGGAAAAGGCCCGACGGATCATCTTCCTGGGTCAGAGAGATGTAAAGGAGGCAAACAGCAGGCATGCTGAGAATACTGCAGGCCAACATGCACAGGTGTAAAGTCGCACATGATCTCCTATCACAGATAGTCGCAGAACAACGTGCTGACATCGTGATTATAAGCGAGCAATATGGAAGGAGAGATCAAGGGTCCTGGCTGGAGGATCCCACAAAAACAGCTGCTATCTGGATCCCATACCGCAATGGCATCTCACCAGTAAAGAGCGGAAGTGGAGACGGTTACGTCTGGGTGCAGTTAAACCACTTTACGCTGTTTAGCTGCTACCTCACTCCTAGTGACAGCATCGACGCCTACGAGGCAAAACTCGATGAGATCGAGGACACAATGCGTGGATTAGACGGCCATCACGTAGTAGCTGGCGATTTCAACTCTCGAGCGGTGGAATGGGGCATGCCAACAACCAACCCAAGAGGGAGACGAGTTCTAGACATGGCCGCAAGAACCGGTTTACTCGTTGTAAACACTGGAGACGTGCCAACCTTTAGGCGACCCGGCTGCGAAGGCACTATACCGGACATCACCCTTGCGTCCGAGGAAATCATCGGAAAAATAACAGAGTGGAGCGTACTGGAAACTTACACGGCAAGCGATCACCAGTACATTATGTTCTCCTTCAATACTGGAGGGAACACAGTTAACGAGGAAAGGAGCACCAGTACACGAAAGTGGAACGTGAGCAAGCTCGACTCCTCAAAACTCCTGGCGGAAATCGACCGGCAAGCCGTGTGGTCAGAGCTGGATGAACTAGACGTTCCGTCGACAGTGGAACGGGTGATGGAAATCATAGAGTACGGATGTAAGAAATCCATGCCAAAACTCAAAAGGCCGAGGGGAAATAAAACCGCAGTGCACTGGTGGAATGATGCCATAGCTGAGAAACGAAGCAACTGCATCAAACTAAGACGCAGATACACGAGAGCTCGTCGCAGGGGCACGGCTGAGACAGAACACGCTCTTTACAAGGAGGCAAAAAAGATACTCGCTGCCGAAATAGAAAGGAGCAAGAAAGAAAAGTGGGAGGAACTAAGAGAAGATATTAACCGAAATCCTTGGGGCCTCGGATACAAAATTGTGATGGAGAAGCTCGGCACACGGAGCCCAACAGCGGTGATGGACGGGAGAACAATGGAGAAT
>NC_081552.1:107127549-107130049 GCF_963082655.1 Stomoxys calcitrans
AGGTTAGCTGTGAAAAATAAGCAGCCCCCGACCACGAGCGGTGAAGACCGAGGACATGCTACAAAAAGGCATTTATAGCCAACGACGTCTTCGCGACATGGCGAGTGGATGCCGCCAGTTGACTAAGTATCCACCCACAGGGGTGCTCTACAGATAGATGCAGTCTGGGGAGTGATGCCCCCGTGGATTCCCCAATCAAGGGGACTTTGACCCTGGCGCGTACACTGGAACATGATTTTGATAACCGATTTGGATTGATGCTACGAGCTGACGGCTGTGGTATTCTGTTACCTGAGTAGGAGGGAGTGACATCCCTCTCGAAATGGCTTTCAGGCTAATGCCACCGCTGCCTCCGTCCCGTTAAACCCCTGGCAGGCCTTAGGGAACGATCTGTGCCTCGTAACCATTAAGTTGGTAATGTAGGTTCTGTTGATACGATATCCAGATTAATGCCCGACCTGGCTCTGAACGCAAGTACTCATAAGGTCTTGCGTCAACCCTCGCGAGGACCTCACTGCTTGCAAAGGGACCCTCGGGGTCATCGCTCTGCGAAAGGGCGACTACATTATCGGACACAGACAACGGCTCTAAGTGGGGACCCGATTAAAATGGAAACACCCATTAACATAGCAGCAGAGGAGATGGAATCGATCTTTGGAAGAAGATCGAAAGTACATCGATCACCGGTAAATTCTCCACTAGCCTCCGGGCCCAGTGCCGAGAAAGAGAAGGAGGTAAGAAGTATAGCGTTAGACTGTACCCCAGCGGAGAACAACGCGGAGACATGCGAGAACAGCACCAGTTCTCCTAGACAAGAGTTCATCTTGAAGATGCGACTTTCGGAGGAGGAGGCGCTTGGAAAGTGCAAGAAAGTCCTTCGCCAGATGCGACTAGCTATAGGTAGGGCAGAAGAACATTAGCAGGGATGTCCAAAATGGTGTGTCTGAGATAGAGGAAATCTTGGACATTATTGGGAGCTACCGCAAAAACTGGAAGGCCGCGGAGAAGCAGAAACAGCAAAGCAGGCCAATAATAGCGGAGACTCCCACGACATCAACCAACATGTCGACGCCTTCTACGGCGCAAAACAAGAGGAGCGCGCCGAGTCCAGTCGAAGAAAATCCTGGCAAAAAGAAGAAGGATAAAGCTGTAGAGGTGAGACCACCGGCGAAAACAGCCGGAAAGAGGAAGCCCGACAAAGAGGCTGAGAAGAAGAAGCCCGAAGAAGAGGCAAGAACGTCAAGGAGGAACCCGCGGCGAAAACCGCGCGCTCGGAGACCACGGAAACCCAGGCAGCGACCAGAGGCCGTGTTAATCAAGCCGAAGGAGGGGCATAGTTACGCGGACGTGCTCAGGGACCTCAGGCGAAACGCGAAACCGGAGGAAGCCGAGGTCGCCATCCGCTCCGTCCAGAAAACGAGAACGGGTGCAGTTCTTCTCGTGATGGGCAGAGGAGGAAACAAGGAGGTGTTCTGCGAGTCCCTCAAAGGCGTCCTTAAGGAGGCTGCAGTCGTGCAGGACATGAAACCGAAGGCGACAATTGAGATCCGTGACTTGGACTCCCTCTCGACCGCCGACGAGATCACTGAAGCAGTGATCAAGGCAACGGGAACGACAGCTGGAGAAGTGACTGTGCAGCTGACAGCACCTAATTCGAAGGAGCAGAGGAGGGCCTTCGTTTCTCTGCCAACTAGCTGCGTCAATATTTTGTTGAAGACCAGCAGGCTCCTGATAGGAATGACGAATTGTCGGGCTAAACTATCGGGATGAAAGAAAGCGCTGCTTCAGATGTTTTGGAGCCGGCCACCTACAGTGGGAGTGCAAGGGACATCACCCTTGCGTCCGAGGAAATCATCGGAAAAATAACAGAGTGGAGCGTACTGGAAACTTACACGGCAAGCGATCACCAGTACATTATGTTCTCCTTCAATACTGGAGGGAACACAGTTAACGAGGAATGGAGCACCAGTACACGAAAGTGGAACGTGAGCAAGCTCGACTCCTCAAAACTCCTGGCGGAAATCGACCGGCAAGCCGTGTGGTCAGAGCTGGATGAACTAGACGTTCCGTCGACAGTGGAACGGGTGATGGAAATCATAGAGTACGGATGTAAGAAATCCATGCCAAAACTCAAAAGGCCGAGGGGAAATAAAACCGCAGTGCACTGGTGGAATGATGCCATAGCTGAGAAACGAAGCAACTGCATCAAACTAAGACGCAGATACACGAGAGCTCGTCGCAGGGGCACGGCTGAGACAGAACACGCTCTTTACAAGGAGGCAAAAAAGATACTCGCTGCCGAAATAGAAAGGAGCAAGAAAGAAAAGTGGGAGGAACTAAGAGAAGATATTAACCGAAATCCTTGGGGCCTCGGATACAAATTGTGATGGAGAAGCTCGGCACACGGAGCCCAACAGCGGTGATGGACGGGAGAACAATGGAGAATATAGTCCATACACTCTTCCCCGACACGACCGTATAGAAGACGAAGTTAATGAAG
>NC_081552.1:107135049-107140049 GCF_963082655.1 Stomoxys calcitrans
TTATTATTATTATTATTATTATTATTATTATTATTATTATTATTATTATTATTATTATTATTATTATTATTATTATTATTATTATTATTATTATTATTATTATTATTATTATTATTATTATTATTATTATTATTATTATTATTATTATTATTATTATTATTATTATTATTATTATTATTATTATTATTATTATTATTATTATTATTATTATTATTATTATTATTATTATTATTATTATTATTATTATTATTATTATTATTATTATTATTATTATTATTATTATTATTATTATTATTATTATTATTATTATTATTATTATTATTATTATTATTATTATTATTATTATTATTATTATTATTATTATTATTATTATTATTATTATTATTATTATTATTATTATTATTATTATTATTATTATTATTATTATTATTATTATTATTATTATTATTATTATTATTATTATTATTATTATTATTATTATTATTATTATTATTATTATTATTATTATTATTATTATTATTATTATTATTATTATTATTATTATTATTATTATTATTATTATTATTATTATTATTATTATTATTATTATTATTATTATTATTATTATTATTATTATTATTATTATTATTATTATTATTATTATTATTATTATTATTATTATTATTATTATTATTATTATTATTATTATTATTATTATTATTATTATTATTATTATTATTATTATTATTATTATTATTATTATTATTATTATTATTATTATTATTATTATTATTATTATTATTATTATTATTATTATTATTATTATTATTATTATTATTATTATTATTATTATTATTATTATTATTATTATTATTATTATTATTATTATTATTATTATTATTATTATTATTATTATTATTATTATTATTATTATTATTATTATTATTATTATTATTATTATTATTATTATTATTATTATTATTATTATTATTATTATTATTATTATTATTATTATTATTATTATTATTATTATTATTATTATTATTATTATTATTATTATTATTATTATTATTATTATTATTATTATTATTATTATTATTATTATTATTATTATTATTATTATTATTATTATTATTATTATTATTATTATTATTATTATTATTATTATTATTATTATTATTATTATTATTATTATTATTATTATTATTATTATTATTATTATTATTATTATTATTATTATTATTATTATTATTATTATTATTATTATTATTATTATTATTATTATTATTATTATTATTATTATTATTATTATTATTATTATTATTATTATTATTATTATTATTATTATTATTATTATTATTATTATTATTATTATTATTATTATTATTATTATTATTATTATTATTATTATTATTATTATTATTATTATTATTATTATTATTATTATTATTATTATTATTATTATTATTATTATTATTATTATTATTATTATTATTATTATTATTATTATTATTATTATTATTATTATTATTATTATTATTATTATTATTATTATTATTATTATTATTATTATTATTATTATTATTATTATTATTATTATTATTATTATTATTATTATTATTATTATTATTATTATTATTATTATTATTATTATTATTATTATTATTATTATTATTATTATTATTATTATTATTATTATTATTATTATTATTATTATTATTATTATTATTATTATTATTATTATTATTATTATTATTATTATTATTATTATTATTATTATTATTATTATTATTATTATTATTATTATTATTATTATTATTATTATTATTATTATTATTATTATTATTATTATTATTATTATATTATAATAATAATTATTATTATTATTATTATTATTATTATTATTATATTATTATTATTATTATTATATTATTATTATTATTATTATTATTATTATTATTATTATTATTATTATTATTATTATTATTATTATTATTATTATTATTATTATTATTATTATTATTATTATTTATTATTATTATTATTATTATTATTATTATTATTATTATATTATTATTATTATTATTATTATTATTATTATTATTATTATTATTATTATTATTATTATTATTATTATTATTATTATTATTATTATTATTATTATTATTATTATTATTATTATATTATTATTATTATATTATTATTATTATTATTATTATTATTTATTATTATTATTATTATTATTATTATTATTATTATTATTATTATTATTATTATTATTATTATTATTATTATTATTATTATTATTATTTATTATTATTATTATTATTATTATTATTATTATTATTATTATTATTATTATTATTATTATTATTATTATTATTATTATTATTATTATTATTATTATTATATTATTATTATTATTATTATTATTATTATTATTATTATTATTATTATTATTATTATTATTATTATTTATTATTATTATTATTATTATTATTATTATTATTATTATTATTATTATTATTATTATTATTATTATTTATTATTATTATTATTATTATTATTATTATTATTATTATTATTATTATTATTATTATTATTTATTATTATTATTATTATTATTATTATTATTATTATTATTATTATTATTATTATTATTATTATTATTATTATTATTATTATTATTATTATTATTATTATTATTATTATTATTATTATTATTATTATTATTATTATTATTATTATTATTATTATTATTATTATTATTATTATTATTATTATTATTATTATTATTAATTATTATATTATTATTATTATTATTATTATTATTATTAATTATTATTATTATTATTATTATTATTATTATTATTATTATTATTATTATTATTATTATTATTATTATTATTATTATTATTATTATTATTATTATTATTATATTATTATTATTATTATTATTATTATTATTATTATTATTTATTATTATTATTATTATTATTATTATTATTATTTATTATTATTATTATTATTATTATTATTATTATTATTATTATTATTATTATTATTATTATTATTATTATTATTATTATTATTATTATTATTATTATTATTTTTATTATTATTATTATTATTATTATTATTATTATTATTATTATTATTATTATTATTATTATTATTATTATTATTATTATTATTATTATTATTATTATTATTATTATTATTATTATTATTATTATTATTATTATTATTATTATTATTATTATTATTATTATTATTATTATTATTATTATTATTATTATTATTATTATTATTATTATTATTATTATTATTATTATTATTATTATTATTATTATTATTATTATTATTATTATTATTATTATTATTATTATTATTATTATTATTATTATTATTATTATTATTATTATTATTATATTATTATTATTATTATTATTATTATTATTATTATTATTATTATTATTATTATTATTATTATTATTATTATTATTATTATTATTATTATTATTATTATTATTATTATTATTATTATTATTATTATTATTATTATTATTATTATTATTATTATTATTATTATTATTATTATTATTATTATTATTATTATTATTATTATTATATTATTATTATTATTATTATTATTATTATTATTATTATTTATTATTATTATTATTATTATTATTATTATTATTATTATTATTATTATTATTATTATTATTATTATATTATTATTATTATTATTATTATTATTATTATTATTATTATTATTATTATTATTATTATTATTATTATTATTATTATTATTATTATTATATTATTATTATTTTATTATTATTATTATTATTATTATTATTATTATTATTATTATTATTATTATTATATTATTATTATTATTATTATTATTATTATTATTATTATTATTATTATTATTATTATTATTATTATTATTATTATTATTATTATTATTATTATTATTATTATTATTATTATTATTATTATTATTATTATTATTATATTATTATTATTATTATTATTATTATTATTATTATTATTATTATTATTATTATTATTATTATTATTATTATTATTATTATTATTATTATTATTATTATTATTATTATTATTATTATTATTATTATTATTATTATTATTATTATTATTATTATTATTATTATTATTATTATTATTATTATTATTATTATTATTATTATTATATTATTATTATTATTATTATTATTATTATTATTATTATTATTATTATTAATATTATTATTATTATTATTATTATTATTATTATTATTATTATTATTATTATTATTATTATTATTATTATTATTATTATTATTATTATTATTATTATTATTATTATTATTATTATTATTATTATTATTATTATTATTATTATTATTATTATTATTATTATTATTATTATTATTATTATATTATTATTATTATTATTATTATTATTATTATTATTATTATTATTATTATTATTATTATTATTATTATTATTATTATTATTATTATTATTATTATTATTATTATTATTATTATTATTATTATTATTTATTATTATTATTATTATTATTATATTATTATTATTATTATTATTATTATTATATTATTATTATTATTATTATTATTTTATTATTATTATTATTATTATTATTATTATTATTATTATTATTATTATTATTATTATTATTATTATTATTATTATTATTATTATTATTATATATTATTATTATTATTATTATTATTATTATTATTATTATTATTATTATTATTATTATTATTATTATTATTATTATTATATTATTATTATTATTATTATTATTATTATTATTATTATTATTATTATTATTATTATTATTATTATTATTATTATTATTATTATTATTATATTATTATTATTATTAATTATTATTATTATTATTATTATTATTATTATTATTATTATTATTATTATTATTATTATTATTATTATTATTATTATTATTATTATTATT